>NW_028143248.1:0-23592 GCF_977018435.1 Lepisma saccharinum | reverse complement strand
TGAAGGAGAGGGTATATAATTTGAAAAGGGAGAAAACAAACACACACACTTGCCCAAACCCTCATGATGGATGCACGGGATGCACCAGGTTAGTTGTTTAAGCAAAGAAGAGAAAATACAGAATTCAGGTAGTTGGTGATGTGTTAGGAATAATAACTGCCCGAACTACATTGCTATTAGTAACAATAATGTTATTACTATCATTAGAGGAGAAGGTCTAAATATGAGCGAAGATTTAAATATGGGTTTTGGAGTTATCAGCGCTCCCGGGTGCTGCAGCCTGGCAGAGGCTATGGGAACTGGTTATCTGTCAAGGACAAAGGTTGCGGCGCCAGTTCGCAAGAGAAAGTGGCGGTTAGTTTCGGCCTTGAATGCTGTTATAGAATTGCGACCTCCGAAAACTTTTTGCAGGTATGTTCTAACTCAGCGTTTTCTGAATTGCCATCTGCTTTGTATAGGTTATGATATTAGCGGTACATAAAATAAATGTGGGCTTTTATAATGTCATGATTTGTTTGTGAAATATGTACCACAGAGAGCGAAAATAAATTGAAGAAGAAAAAGAGCGTGATGGTCTAAATATGGGCTATGACATGAGGTCTAATGTGGATATCACATTTTCAATAAATATTTGGATGTTTTTCTTAATTTCGATTTTTCCCCATTCCGCGTGATTTTCAAAACAACAGATTATTCATAAATATGAATTTTATAATTTTTTAGCGATAAATGACTGTTTTTTAAAATTGTAATTGCTTTTTGTGATATTGCCACTAGTAGCCCATATTTAGACCACAATTTTGAAATGCATCATTTTACAATTTTTTTGGAAATTGCTTTTTTTAAAAAAATGGAGACCTTCTATACTTTAGCATGCTATTACATTTAAGTATATATTTCATATATATGCATTTTAAAGGCAGGTGCTTGATATATTTATTTCTTTCGTCCGAAAATGACAACATAAAAAAGGGGGGGCCCATATTTAGACATTTTCCTCTATTGTTCTTTGGCAGATATGTATGCTTGCGTGGGCTTCACCGTTCACATTCAAAGAAGGTACAATTTCTACTTGTGGAAGATATACTTCCCCACCATCATCCTTGTGTGCATATCCTGGCTGTCATTTTGGATTGACACCAATGCTGTACCAGGAAGAGTGGCACTTGGGATCACTACACTCCTCACTCTGTCAACGCAGTTTGTGTCCATTCAACAATCTCTGCCTCCAGTTTCCTATCTCAAAGCAGTTGATGTGTGGATGTTTTCGTGCATGGTAAGTGATTTTCATGGCTTATAAGTACCATTTTCCAGTAATTGTAACTGTAACAAATTAGTTACAAAAATGTGGTTTTCTCGATCAAAGGAGAATAAAATGTGGAAAGGTATTTTTATAAAAATAGATTTGTGTACGGTTAGTAATAACCTGAGATGAGCAAAGATGAACAAATGGAAGATTTACATGAATAAAAGTTACACAGAATATATTTCACTTTGATATTGCATTGGTTATTAGCACAATATATTTGTACTAACATTTTGTCTTTTCAGGTATTCGTGTTTCTTAGTCTGGTTGAATTCATAATTGCGTACAGTTGGGAAAATGATATTGTATTTGGAAAAAATATGAAGCTTAAGTTATGGAAGCAGAGTGTAAGTACAACTGTCTCAAGTCATAATTGATACGTTTGATATTTTTATCAATAGATGTCAGGGGAATTCAGTTTTGTTTTATGCTTACTCTCGAACAATGGGAGAGAATGACGCCCAGTCAGTTCGCTAGACAATATGGCCGAGTGTTCGCGGTGATTTCATTCCGTCCACCGCGTTGCATTGCAGCAAGTTTGTACATACATGTAATCTTTTGTTTTAGTCAATATATCTTCGTTATTATCAGTGAGTGTCATTTGCAATCATCCGAGTCGAATCACCTCATGGAATACAATATGGTCCTCCAGTCCAGAGGCATGGATTTGTGATAAAGCAACACGCAGTAACAGGGACTCCGACTTGTCAAAATTATTGGGGGGGGGGGGGTGCTCTGATCACTGAAATAAATGAATGAATGACGTCTTCGTATAGCAGTTTTTAAGCAGCTATTAAATTATATTCCTCATGCAAATGAAATGTAACATGAGAAACGTTTAGAAAATGTTTCAAACTCTCTTTATGTCTTCTGTGTCTGATCATTTGTTTTTTTAAATAACAATTAACATTTTTATTTAAAAGTAGGCTATGTATTTACATTATGAGGACAACATAACAGTTTTATGCCGGCCTCGGTAGCCGAGCGTGTTGGGTGGTTGACTCAGCTCGCTTTGATCCGGAGGTCTCGGGTTCGAGTCCCGGCGAGGGCATGGGTGTGTGTTCAGTACTGCAATATAATTAAAATTTAAAAATGATGTTAGAGTTGCTCGCTAGATGGCAGGGAGGTCTGCCACGTGAAGTACGTGTCATATGCATGACGCAATAGGACTGACTGAACTCGAGTGTCTTTGTCTTCGTGTGTGTGTGTGAGCGAGCGCGACGCGACCACAAGTGGTGGTATTTCGTCGTCGTATAACCTGTGTCTTTGTGTATATTATATCCGTTATTATAATATATAGTTGTGTTCATGAACTACGAGAGACTTCATTCTTTAACCCAACACGAAATCAACACACTCCAGGACTTGGGAAAGTTACGCCAGGTGTTTTAATGGTGTAACGCCGCTTCATGGTCCTCGAAACCCGGATGTGCGCAGTACGTGCCACGTGTAGTGAATTGACTTAACCAGCAGCTTTTTGTGCATTATCTCCCATGCCGTGTGTGTTCTGACTTTTGTGTCTGGACTAGTGTTAGTGTTGTGAACTATGGAGCAAATAATTTCGTGCAAACGTGTTCTGAAACGCGAAGTTACGCGTGTTGAAAACAAGATTGCGTCAGACGACCTCTCACAAGAGAGCGTCACCGTGTACATCAACAAAACCGTGCAATTAACAGAGGACACTCAGAAGCTCTTACGTGAGCTGTCTTCCGAGTGCAGTGATGATCAGTTTGCAGAGTTTGATGCAGAAATCAGCTCGATTCAAGACCGATTAGAGCAGATGTTTGTGACATTGTATCGTGCTCAAAAGCAGCAGGGCGTGGCAATGGCTGCCAGTGCATCGTCGGTTAAAGCCAGTAGTGACGTAAGACTACCTAAATTGGACTTGCCGGTGTTCGCGGGAAACTTACAGCAGTGGCTGTCGTTTCGTGATTTGTTCGTTGCGTCTGTGCATAATAATAACTCTTTGTCCCCTGCACAGAAACTTCAATATTTGAAGTCTAGTATACGTGGTGAACCTGCATTGTTGCTGCAATCTATTACGATTACAGACACAAATTACAAAGAAGCGTGGGAAATTTTGAACGATAGATATCAGCAAAGGCACGTTCTTGTGAATGACACGATCAAGCGACTCGTGTCGCAACCTTGCATTCAGACAGAATCAGCTGTTGCCTTGCGAAAACTCGCGGACGTAACAACCGAGTGTGTTCGTGTACTCAGAGTTCTAGAAGTTCCAGTTCAACATTGGGATGCAATTTTGGTTTTCCATACCGTGGAGAAGCTCGACAGTGTGTCACGACAGCAGTGGGAGCTTAATGTGTCAGCCGATCAACTTCCGACGTTTGAGCAGCTACGAGCCTTCCTCGATACGAGAGCGAGAGCGTTGTCAGCGTCTTCTAGACCCCCCAAACAACAAGGATACTCAGTGAAACAACCCTTTAGTGATTCCAGTGCCAAAAGAAATGCGAGTTCTTTTCATGTGTCAGTGTGTTGCCCTAAATGTCACCAGGAGTCCCACCCGCTGTATAAGTGTAATCAATATAATAGCCTATCAGAGCCTGAGAGAGAGGCATTTGTGAAAAGTAGTGGCTTGTGCTATAATTGCCTTAGTTCTTTTCATAAGGTAAGTAAATGCAGCGCTAGTTTGTGCCGTACTTGCAATAAGAAACACCATACATCCCTTCATCGTGAAGTGACCCCCTCCCCCCAAGGAAGTTTGGCAACTTCGTATCAGATTGTGACGTCACATTTAGCGGCCGATCACGGGAAATCGAGCACTGAAGTGTTACTTCCGACAGCAATTGCAAACATAAAGAATAAAGATAACCAGTGTCAGCCCTTCCGTGCATTATTGGATAGTTGTAGTGAGGTTTCGTTTATTAGTGCCAATGCAGTTCAAATATTAGGTCTAAAAAGAAAGAGTGTGTTTGTGTCAGTAACAGGCATTTCTTCTGTTGACGTTGGGAAATCACATTCAGCTGTTGATATCACGATTGAGTCCCGAGACGGTAAACATTCCTACACAACCTCTGCGTTGGTGGTGAAAAGGATTACGTCACCGCTGCCACATGTGACTATTCAAAACACCGGGAGCTGGAGTCACGTACGCGGACTTGACCTTGCTGATCCCACATTTCATACAAGGGGAAATATTGACCTCCTTTTCGGGTGTGATATATATGCGTCGCTGCTAATGAGAGGAAAACGAGAAGGCAAGGAAGGAGAACCGATTGCCATTCAAACTCGCTTAGGTTGGGTTATTTGCGGAGGAGTAAAGCAACAAACTTCAAAACATTCATTCACCTCTCTTCATGTGTCAGTTGAAGAAAATAATGTAAACCAGTCATTAAGAAAATTCTTTGAGATTGAAGAATTGCCGCAGAGAGAGTTCGTAACAGAAGAAGAGCGCTTATGTGAAGAGCATTTTGAAACTACACATCGTCGCAAAACAGATGGACGTTACGTCGTAAATTTGCCATTTCAGAGCAATTGGGAAGAATTGGGGTACTCTAAAGAGAGAGCAAGAAAGTGTTTGTTATCACAAGAGCAAAGATTACAGAAAGATCCAGTAAAACAACAACAATACCAAGCATTTATGCGAGAATATCTCACCTTGCAACACATGACACCAGTGGCGGAGGATGAGGCCCCCAAGGTACCCCCCACATCTTATTACATTCCACATCATTGTGTAACAAATGAAAGCAGCAGTTCGACTAAACTGAGAGTAGTTTTTCATGCGTCTTGCAAGACAAGTAGTGGACTTTCCCTGAATGATGTACTTATGAATGGTGAAAAGCAACAACCAGACTTATTTCCTATTTTGATTCGATTCCGTTGCCACCCAGTTGCTTTAATTTCTGATGTTCGGATGATGTATAGACAAGTAGAGGTCGCGTATGAAGATAGAGATTTTCAGTTGATTTTGTGGAGAGATACCCCTGAACAACCAATCAAGGAATTCCGTTTAAATACTCTTACTTATGGTACTAAGCCTGCAGGTTTTCTCGCCACAAGAGTGCTTCGACAGTTAGCGAATGACGAAGGAGAGAATTATCCTCTCGCCACAAAGAGCTTACTTAGTCATGTGTACATGGATGACTTTCTAACAGGAGCCAATTCTACTGACGAAGCAATCGAGTTGTATCATCAATTGACACAGTTACTAAGCAAAGGCGGCTTTGAGCTTCGTAAGTGGTGGTCAAACGATCCGAGAGTGCTGGACATTATTCCCTGTGACTTGTTGGAGACAAATCTGCAGTTCGAATTTAATGGAGAAGACGCGAAGAAAACTTTAGGCATACAGTGGAGCCCTTCTATGGATTACTTGTGTTTTGATGTGGTGAATCCGAGCAAACGAGCGATTATAACTAAAAGACTGGTTCTTTCCGAGATATCGAAGCTGTTTGATCCCTTAGGTTTCGTCTCTCCTGTGACCGTGAAGGCAAAATTGTTTATGCAAACGCTTTGGAAGTTGGATCTTGATTGGAACGACGAGCTTCCAAGCAATTTGGCTGCAGAGTGGGTTGCATACTGCCAGGATATGCCACAATTGAAAGATATCCGAGTGGAGCGATGCATTATTCCTAGAGACACCGTGGAGATTCATTTGGTTGGATTCTGCGACGCGTCAGAAGCGGCTTATGCAGCAGTGGTCTACGTGAGATGTATATGTGCTAATGGGCAGGTGCAAGTGAAGATGATTGCATCCAAAACAAAAGTGGCCCCCCTTAAAACTATAACCCTTCCCAGGTTGGAACTCTGTGCAGCTGTGCTGTTACTTCGCCTCCTTTCTTTAGTGCGGAAAGCATTATCTGTCAACTTGAAAACCATGACAGTGTATTCTGACTCGAAAATTGTTTTGTCTTGGATTAGTGCTTGTCCTAGCAGATGGAAAACTTTCGTGGGAAACCGTGTGGCGAAGATACAGGAAGAAGGAGAAATACAGTGGGCATACGTTGCTAGCAAGGAAAATCCAGCAGACTGTGCGAGCCGTGGAATCTCGACTTCGGCTTTACTTAATCATACCTTATGGTGGACTGGCCCCCCAGTCTTAAGAAATTCAGTGTTGCCAGTGGAGCAGTCTTACACATGTGATACTGATGAAGTGACATCAGAGCAGAGACAGTCATTTGTAGCCATGGTGAGGACGATCTATCCAGACTTCAGCAGCGTCCCAAATGGTTCTCGAAACATCGAGACTTCGGAGAGGGCGACATGGTCATTGTACGAGAAGATAACATCCCTCCACAAGAATGGAAACTGGGGAGAGTGGTAGAGGTTCATGCCGGACGAGATGGAAGAGTGCGATCAGCAACAGTAAAGACTGTAAATGGACTGTGTGAGAGGCCAATCGTGAAATTATCATTGCTACCATTTGAAGTAGAGAAGTAAACTTGAAAAATCTATATGTTAATGTCAAATATTCAATATCAGAAGTTATGTTTGAAGTGGTTATATATGTTAGTCTACATTGTAATTTCAATTTTATAATCAGTGTTAAAGGTTAAAAATATGTTGAAATGTATATTTCAAGGTGGGGGAGGATGTTCAGTACTGTAATATAATTAAAATTTAAAAATGATGTTAGAGTTGCTCGCTAGATGGCAGGGAGGTCTGCCACGTGAAGTACGTGTCATATGCATGACGCAATAGGACTGACTGAACTCGAGTGTCTTTTTCTTCATGTGTGTGTGTGAGCGAGCGCGACGCGACCACAAGTGGTGGTATTTCGTCGTCGTATAACCTGTGTCTTTGTGTATATTATATCCGTTATTATAATATATAGTTGTGTTCATGAACTACGAGAGACTTCATTCTTTAACCCAACACGAAATCAACACACTCCAGGACTTGGGAAAGTTACGCCAGGTGTTTCAATGGTGTAACGCCGCTTCAGTGTGTTTTAACCATCCGTCATCCGCGCCCTCAGAGTAGCGCAAATGTCCCGCGCTCGGCATTCAGTGACGCCCTATCAAAACCAACTTTATTTAGATGAACTATTGATGCAAATTGATGTTGAATTACCCTAGTGCTTACTGGGAATCAGACGATATATATATGAACGCAAACAGTCCATTTCGGACATTTTAAACATTCTTTTACATGTAAATTTTAAATGTGAAATGATTTCCTAATAATAATTGAGGATTTAAAATGTTTAATTATAAAAATTATCGGTAGAAGGTTTAAAATTTCGGGTAGCTATATATTTAAAAAAAATCTAAAACGGATAAACTCAATATTACACTTTAATAACATGAATTGCCATCGACATACAAAAGCATTCTGCGGTTCATATCACGCTCCAACCATAAGATATTTCTTTCAGCTAAACGGTTCACATTATTGAACATTTTTGAGGAGTTATGTCAAGGACAAATTGTACCAAATTCCTGCGATTCATATCGATGATTTAAAGACCAGAATAACCAATGGCATTGCCCAGGACCGTACCCAGGGGAGGGGCCATGCCCTTCTCAAACTATGAAATATTTAAATGTGAACCCATAATACCTTAGTGTTTCTTTCCTTTTTCAGGATAAAGTGGAAGCATTGCCCGAAACTCTTCAACTTCGAAGAATGCATGCAATTGCTTTAACTAGAGGCGACCTTCCTCTTAGGTCGCTAAACAACCCTGCTTACATGCCAGACTATGAAAGGGTTGGCGACTCGGGCAGAGCAGACAAGAAGCAAACTGTTAGGCTTCCAAGGAACATCATAGACCAATATTCAATATGTATATACCTGATTTGTTTTGCTATTTTTAACATCATCTACTGGAGTCTTTATCTGTCATAGAATGGAGGGTTATTTAGAACAGGTCTCTTTGTGACTATTCAGTGGTCCTTGTTGTGTACGTTAAGTGGTCACTTCGCATAACGTAAAGTTCTGAGTTCATGTTTTAGCAACCACACTATTCATCAAATGCAGCAGAAACTCAGTACTGCAGCAGTACTCTTCCTGCACAACTCATAAAACAAAAATAATCTACTATATGAACAACCATGTTCTCTGGGCACCAAATCTGCTGGTGAAAGTTTTTTTTATTATTATTATTATTTTTATTTAGGGTGTAAAGGCAAATTTACCACTGAATGACCAATGAGGGGTGTGTGGATACGAGCTGGCACATCAACAAGTTGTTGAAGCTTGCCGAAATATCATGAACGTAGAAGCATAATCAGAATTGAAATGTAAATTCATTTTTTTTAAAACATGTAAATTGGTGTTTAATATTTAAGTCCTCTGAAGGCCCATTGTGAATTGAATTTATGAACATATCTGTAAGTGTCATTTTCATACCAGAACGACCATCAAAGTTAAGAAAGAAAATTCACGTGTCAATTACAATTGACGCGATTACAAGGTACGTACACGCTTCTATTGAAATTAAGATAATTCGGCGGAATATTTTCTGCGTTCTAAATTCTTTACTAAATAAAGTAACGTAAACATCAAACAAACAAAATAAATTCATTTAAACCTAAAAATGTTTACTTACCATCTCCCATTCGAACCAGGTGAGCTGAGCGGCGCAGGAAACAGTGTTGCCAAACATCTTCCGGAATTGTATGGTTAGATGTGGTCCTCCTCTTTTGTCATTGCTTCCATGAGAAAGATCTTGCGTACACAAAAGCACTGCACACTACAAGGTGATGGACGGTTGTTAATGATACTGGAAATGGAGCTCATGATTCCTCTTCATCTTCTTCTGTATGTTTTGTTTGGCCTTTTGCTTTGGTTTTTGGTGAACAACTCATGATCTTGAAGAATCGTGATTTCTTTTCGAAGAGGTCATCAGGGGGGGATAATGTAGTTTTGTGAATCTCGTTCTCAGAGGGTAGGATTACAATTTTCTTTCCGAGAAAGTTTCTGATTCACACATACATGGCCTGTCCGTGATCTCAAGGTAAAAACGGAGTAATTAATATATTATTGCACTTGTTTCATTTATAGCCGTGGTTTACCATAAAATGTATGTTTCTGAGCAAGACGCCTAAATGAATCAACAAATCATCAATTACCGTAAGAGAGATTGCTGATCACTTGGTGCTGTTATCTGAAAAGGGTGAACGATGTCTTACAGTCTAATATTAACTAAGAAAATTTAAAAAAGGCGGTAATACGGAATGCAACACGCCCACTTTAACACCAAAACAAAACAGCATTGAAATAAAAGTCAATGGAACTAAGATAAATGTTTAAACTGATGTATAATCGTGCCTCAAACTTTGCACTTCCAGCAGAAGTTAACCTTTTTGGTTGAGAATGAGAAGTGTTATTATTATTATTATTCATATTACGAATCTACCTTCTTATCGAAAACCCCACGATATCTTAGATTTTCTTGTTTTCATATACAACAGTATATTAAATGTCTATTGAACGTTTTCTTGCTGTTTATTCTTGTTCTCTCTTACCACTTAAAAGGTGTAACATAAAATAATGACACTTATCGTCCGTTCATTTCTGACCATAAAAATAAAACATTGATTTTAGAAAATAGAGTACGTTTATTGATTCCTCGACAGCAATTTAACAAAGAAAACCAACAATAAGACAATAGCCAGTGTTAATGAGTTTGAGTCTATGTGTTGCGACTTCTTCACCACAGAAACATATAATTAACCTAAGGACTGACCACAAGGTCATATTTGTTCCTACCATGTCACTGAAATAATACCATACAGGGTGCTATAGCTTACAACGATAAAAAATGATATATTACGCAGAGATCCTAATAAATGAACAATCAAAGTTGCTTATGCTAGTAACTTAAACAAAGGATTAATATTTTAGTCTTAAATTAAAGTACGATTTATATTTTACCTTACCCCAACTAAGCACAAAACTTACAATATTATGGTTAACTTTCTGTCTTTAGTAATCGAAAAATAATATTTAGAATTTATGTTCAAATGAACAAAAATGACCTGAGCTCCCATGAGGACATTTAGTATGAAAACAACGTTTTTCTTGATCTTCATCCGAATCTTTCATAATGATTTTTGGTGCAGAAGGAAGAAATAATCCACTCTTGACCCGTAGTTCAAGGGCGAAATGTAATTACACCGAAATACAATTATTCAACGCATTTTTGAAGAAGAATTATGAAGAAACTTGAAACAATCCAAAACAATTGCTTAAGAGCGATTCATATGCGCCCACAGAAAAACAATTCCCAACAATTGCGCAACACCTACAACATACCCACAGCCACTTCAAGAATACATTACATCTACATCAGTAAGGTATTCCATAGTATTCATAATAAAGCATCTGCATTGCATAACAGGCTTAAACTCCGCTCTGAGGTCAGTACTTGAAACACCAGATCGTCCTTACATAGAGACCTAGTAATCCCCAAACCTAACAAAAGCAGATTTGGCCGGAAGTCCTTCTCGTACCTAGCAGCGGTAACCTGGAATTCACTCCCAACGAAGGTCAAACACAGTACCAGCCAGCTTGTCCAGTTCTGCCGTCTTCTACGTTCACGTCTATAAATTCTAACTCAAAGGCTATATTGCTTTCAGTGCTCTCCCCCCTCTCTACATATAATTAATTAAAATTGTCATCCTCTTTCCGCGAACAGAAAATTCCAATATCCACACGCACACATCCTTAACTTCCGATTTCTTCTTCAATATATATGCTATGTATGATAGATACTATAGAATATTCCACAAATCATGTAAACATTTCAAATCGTCTCATTTTTGTTAGACGTAGTTTTATTGTATAGGCATTTATACTATATATGGCATCAAGCCATTACTTGTATTAATAATGAACTAAATGAAATATTGTAGGGCTTAAATGTAACCCTATTAAGATAATAAATAATAATAATAATTGACCGTGTCATAATGTTTTGGTGCTGTTACTCTCACGATATTTCTAATTACCTTTCCAATCGCATTTTATGTTACTTCCGGAAATGCTTCTAAAGTTATTTATTAGTGATGTGTGTAAGATTTTAATTATGTTAACAGGTTCTCCACTTACAATGTTCATTCCATCTTATCATGAAAAAGTAAAATGAAGTTAATTAAATATGAAAGGAAGAGAAATTTTATGATGGCTGAAAATTCTAAAGTTGGAATTTTGCTCATTTACCACCAGAAGGAAAATTTTAGCTGTTTAGGGTTATTTTCTCATTTTTACAAGATATTTTGTTCTTTACAAAAACCCTAAAACCTCTGAGAAAGTTATGATGCTACATAAAATTGCAAATCTGCTAATTTATTACTGAATCAACATTCAACAACGTATACCAGCTACTGCGTGTTTGAAATGTGACCTTTGGGTGGAGATACAAAGTGGAAAGCAATCATACTTATGAACCTATGACCTCTAGCGACGTAAAATTCTATATCTCCGCCAGAAAGTCTCATCTCTTCATAGATAGGAAAAATATTACATAAAAAAAATCATTATTTCGGTTATTACAACTGAGTTTCTGTTCTTATTTTGAAAATACCGCACGCTTATCTCTTCTAGAATTTTATTTTGAAGTTTTGGAACAGGGATTGCAAAGCGCAAGTTATAAGATAGAAGTGGTTATACACGTGTAAATTTGGTTAGAAAGGCTCCAAGAAACTTCTGTTGTATTCTAGTCTATGGGTCAAGTGGCCAAAATCAAAAATTCGGTATAATTTGGGGGTACTAATTTTCCTTTTTACCACAGTTACATGGTTATGAATTGATGCCAAAAAACCACGATTGCCATCTCAAAGTGGTAGCTAATAGAAATGGCGGCCAATCCAAGATGGCGGATGTTGACATTTGAAAAAATGACTATATCTCTGAAACCAACGGACCGATCTCAACGAACTTTTTTAAAATGAAAGCTTAATATATGTTCTATATTTAACGTTATCTTTAGTTTTTCGATAGGAGCAACTGTTAAGTAGTTAATCACGGATTAGTAAAACAAATTCGTATTTTTTACTATTAATTTTATATTTATAGTTAATGTATTAATAATCTAGCCATCTGAGAAGAAAATGTTTCAAACCAACATTGTAGCGTAAACGATTATCTTTAATTTGACATATTACACTTGTTGGTTTTCACCTTAGAATTTATATAAAACAAATGAATTATGTAGTGTGTGCATCGAATTCTTCTAGCAGTATGTCCCCTTATTCCTATTTAATTACACGTATTGTAACTGGTATTGACCATTGAATAGTATATTATTATTGTATACATACAATCACATTTAATTATTGTATACATACAATCACATTTAATAATAATCATAAAAATTGATTATTATTTTTTTAATAATAATAATAATAATAGTTGTTTTTGTTGTAGTATTAACTAGCCATTAATTTTGTTTAATTGTTACCGATGTTCATGGAAGAATGTTATTGATTGATTGAAATTAAAATTTTATATGCATCAGCACTTAGGCTATTTTCACCCGTCATAGTATATGAGGCCAAGCCCCTTAGAATGTATAAAAATCACCATGCGTGTTTCTAAAAATCTCCTTACCCAGGGTAAAAACCGAGGCGGTACTGGAGCACTCGGCACATATATTCCTATGAGCAATACACAGGAGACCATACATACAACCATACAAAGTTAGCCTCCCCGATGGCTTAGTGTAATGTCGTCGCCTTGTGATCAAGGGAACACGGGTTCAATACCCTGTGGAAGCACAAAGTGGTTCGGATCACACTTTAAACTGTAGGTCCATTCCGGATTTTCCTATCTGTGCATAAAGCGTACTTAAAAAGAATATCTCAAATCAAACAACATTACAAAGGGTTGTACTGGCCGTAGGTTCAGACGCCAGAGCCTCGTTGGTCTCCAAGGTGAAGTACGTGGAAATGAGGTTAACATTTGGGAGTGTTCAGAAGAACATCATAACATACGTGTATACTCGTTATTAGTTATTACAGCCGAAATGTCTAAACTAACTAACTAACTCTCTAGCCTTCTTAAACCCGAAGGTTCATGGCTGCAGCAACACAGGCCTTCCATCTGTTCCTATCTTGAGCAAGTTCTAAATACTCTTTTCCATCCCTACCGATTTCCTTTAAGTCCATCTCAACGTTGTCCCTCCATCTTCGTCTTGGCCTTCCTACAGGTCTCTTACCATCTGGTTTCCCAACAAGAACCCTGTAAACTCCTCTTTCCTCTCCCATTCGTGCCACATGTCCTGCCCACCTAAGTCTTCTTGATTTAATTATTCTAATAATATCTGGACATGAGTACAAATTATGTAGTTCTAAATTATGTAACCTTCTCCACTCACCTGTCTCCTCATCCCTTTTAGGTCCAAAGATTTTCCTAAGGATTTTATTTTCAAATACTCTCAATTTATGTTCCTCTTTCAATGTAAGGGACCAAGTTTCACACCCATATAATACTACAGGCAAAATTACTGTTTTGTATATTTTAACTTTTAGTTTCTTAGATATTAAACGAGAAGACAAAAGTTTATGAAGAGAGAAGTAACATGATACGTTAAAATGTCTGCTTTCAAGAAAGTAAAAATATGTAAAAACAGATGACGGACTAGAGAAGTTATGTGGGGGAAATGCATTCACCAAAAGACATAGACAGTTTTGTACAGTGCTGCCGTGAGCAGAAATTTTGATTGAGAATAAAGATGCATGATTTATCGGCTGAAAACTTTCATCGCATGTGTCGAGCCAATTTGACTAATATCAAGTCCTTAAGAAGACTAGAAGCAGATGCTTCATCCTCCCATTTGTTTTCTGAAAGTCCCTGTTCATCAAAGCATGAGAAGAAACCCTTGAAACGGCCACTCACCATTTCTATTAGCTACCACTTTGAGATGGCAATCATGTTTTTTTGGCATCCATTCATAACCATGTAACTGTGGTATAAAGGAAAATTAGTACCCCTAAATTATACCAACATCTATGCTGGCCCATAGACTATCATGTCTTATTGGCTATCTGTGTAAAATGTACCAAGTGTTGCAGAAATGCGTATCACACATGTAAAGTAAGAAAATGCTATGTTAATTATTTCTTTAAAGTTGTGTTTATACTAGTTTGATCTAGGGTTGAAGAAAAAGAAGACTGACAATTTTAAAATGATTTATTATCTTATCCAGCCTAGAAATAACAGCTTGGAGTAAAGTTCACTAAATATGCATAACATACCAACGAACGCATTTGAAAACTTTTTTTATAAAAATAAGAATAACATTTAGTTTTAGTGATATTCCCCATCGTCATAAATTTGTCCTAGCATTTATCATGATCTACTACCCCATGGGAAACAATCCCCTCTACCCCATATATTCGCTCCTCCTGCGGTGTTCACTGAACTTTCTCAGGACAGGGTGTGAAACTGAAAATCGAAGCAAGCCTTCGGGAGAGGTTAATTACTATATAATAATTCATAATTCACAATTCACACTATACGCGCAGGTACGCACGCGTGCACACACACGTACGCACAAAAACACACACATTTCATCAGTGCAAGTCGGCGTTAACATCATAATCTTGTACCTTTTTTAAACCTGCCGTTTCCAGGAGGCTTCGTTCAATTACGTCATAGTTTTGTAAACAAGGAACGACGTCACAATATTTTACTTATTTCGCCTTTTAGATTTCGATATAATGTATACTACTTAAATAACTTAAATAATAAATCAGTAAAATAAATCAAGAAATTCTCAACACTTTTAAAAAGTATGTGTTATTACTGCTTAAAAACAGAGTAATATATTAATAAAATCAATGCGAGGAGTTTATAAGAGAGTAGGCTTCTCATTTAATCATTCTTACTCGCACAAAGAAACAGAGTTTATGTAATTATCTAGATAATTTATATGTAAAAAAAAGGATTTCAAAAATGTTATTTTAATTTCAGGTCCTAAGATTTCACTTCATTGACAAATACAATAAAATGTGTGAAGAATAAAAATACCAGTAGGGTCTAACGTTGACATAGTTAACACTTGAAAAATATAATTGTATGACGAAATTTAAGAGTCAATTTGTGAGATATTGATTAATAATAATTACTATAATGGCAGAAAAGTTCATTGAATTTAGGATTCAAAAATGAAGATAATTACCTTTTTATAGTAAATGATATTAGATTTATTTATTGGGACTATTTCCTTTATAATTTTAGTTGTATGTGTTTTAGTTAGAGTTGGTTGGTTTTCAATACTTTAATATCTTGTTGTAGTTGGTGTTAATAATATTAACAATAATAATAATGCATCCTTATCTTCTCTCAAAATAGAGCGAATTTTCTTGCTCAAACCTGAAGCTAGCAATGTATTACCCTAATTCATTACACCTGATGGCAATGCATTACCCTCCTTGTTTACACATGAATCTAGCAGTTACCTTCCTTGTTTACACCTGAATCTAGCAATGTACTACCTTAATTCACTACACCTGATAGCAATGCATTACCTTCGATTATAACACCATTAAGCCTTGTTTCCATGATTATGAAAAACTAAATATGCTGACCAAGGCAGTAATTTATTTTATTAAAAACATAAACTAAACGTAACGTTTCAACCTTCTAGCAAGGTCTTCTTCAGACTCTGTATCAAGTACAAAAGTAACAAGATACAAAAACAGGGCATTATATATATACACAAACATTACTCCCTCCAGACTATTTAGAAAGTTGTTTATGGAATGCAAACAAGAAAAAGGAAAACAGAGAAGAGGAAGAGGAAGGGATTATCTACGAAGTGAAATGTAAAGAATGTCAGAGTGTGTATATAGAAGAAACGAAAAAGAGGCTGAAAGACAGGTTGAAACAACATAGGGATGATGTACGACTTAAGAGAGAAAGAAATGCAATATTTAAACACACGAGAGAAACAGGACATGACATAGAGTGGGATGGGGCTAAGCAGATAGGAAGGGAGAAGAGAATGCTAGTGAGAAAATGGAAGGAAGCCAAGGAAATAGAGAAGAAAGGTGAAGAACACACAATGAACTGGAATGGGGGATTGAAGTTAAACAAAGAATGGAAGAAGATGTTAGAAAGAGTGGAAAGGACAAGAGAGAAAGAGGAGAGGAGAAGGAAGAAAAATGAAGGGAAAAGAGCGTGAGATTAAAAGTCCAACCACATTCTATATGGAAGTAATTGTGTTTAGCCTTTTAGGTGAAAGTAAAGTTGGAAAGTGAAAGTCACCTGCTAGAAAGTTCCAAACAACTTTCTAAATAGTCTGGAGGGAGTAATGTTTGTGTATATATAATGCCCTGTTTTTGTTACTTTTGTACTTGATACAGAGTCTGAAGAAGAACTTGCTAGAAGGTTGAAACGTTACGTTTAGTTTATGTTTTTAATAAAATAAATTACTGCCTTGCTCAGCATATTTAGTTTTTTCATTACCTTCGATGTTTACATATGAATGTAGCAGTTACCTTCCACGCTTACATCTGAATCTAGCAATGTATTACCGTAGTTCATTACACGTGATAGCAATGTATTACCTTCCTTGTTTACACATGAATCTAGCAGTTACCGTTCTTGTTTACACCTGAATCTAGAAATGTATTACCTTAATTCATTACATCTTAAAGCAATGTATTACCTTCCTTGTTTACACATGAATCTAGCAGTTACCTTCCTTGCTTACACCTGAATCTAGCAATGTATTACCGTAGTTCATTACAGCTGATAGCAATGTATTACCTTCCTTGTTATTATATATTATATTAATGGAGTACAAGAGTCGATTCAAGATGGCCGACCATCGGAAATCCAAGATAGCCATTTTTTTCGTTCCCGCGTAACTTGAAAATGGAAGGAAATTAGGGGGGGTCCGGGGGGTCCCCCCCCGGAAACTGACCCTCCGAAGATTGGACCTTTTCGGGAATTTTTTTAGCCTTGGCCGGGTGTCATGGATCAAAATTGAGGCCATTTTCGGAAAGTTCGAACCTTGCCACAAAACATTGGGAAAAATTTTCAAGGCCGTATCTCGCATATTAAGGGAGCTACGGCCCCCCCAAAAAGTGGCCTTTCGAGAGTGGATTTCGGAAACGCGCCGACCGATTTTCGAAAAATTTGCGTCGTTCGAAAGGGGACCTCGAAAAAATGGAAAATTTCGAATTTGAACCGGATCGGCCCAGGGGCCCCCCCGCAGGGTCCCGAAATGTCCGAAAAAGTGCACTTTTCAAGCGAAGTTGGGTACCGAAAACATGGGTCCATTCTGGAATTTTTGACGGCGGAACCGTAAAAAATTTCACATTTTAACCTTGCACTTTCGGAAAGAGGAGGTTCCGGGCTACCACGTGGTATTTTTTGTTTTCCTTGACCGACCGAAACTAAGGAAACGGCGCCATCTTGAAATTGGCATTTTCGAATTTTGCAAGTCACGTCACCTGAAAGCCATTCAAGCCCCTCTCGAGGCCAAGTGTCTTTCCCCGGCGAAGCCGGGCATTGTCGGCGGTCAAGGCCCATGCAAGGCCTACGAAACGCGCGTTTCAAAATTTCAAGATGGCGGCCCCAAGTGGGCGCCGCAGGCGCCTAATCCGGTACGTGCGCGCCTCCGAAATGGAAAGGGAAGATAGGTGGCGCCACGAACCGGCAACCTGACCGGATCGGGACCGGTACCACGAGGTAGCCCACCTAGGGTTCCCTATGCGCGGGAAAGAGCGTGGGGCCCAGGGGCCCACAGGGTGACCTCCAGGAGGGTCCGAAAATTCGTCGCGGACCCCATTTTTGGAAACTTCCATCTCGGGCATCGTTCTGAGGGAAGGTTCACGGATTGTGGTTCCGAACAGTGTCGACGGTCCCCTTTCGACCGGCTATCTCGATTTTTCGAAACGGCGGCCATCTTGGATTTTGAAGGGGTGCTAACTTTTCGAGGCTTTTTCGACTTTTCTGCAATCCTGTACTTTGGGGGACAAAAAGCGGTGCAAGGCCGCGTTACCCCATGGTACCCGAAGCCTCACGCTGGAGCAAGTCCGGGGCACCCAAACACATGGGGCTCCAGGGGGCCCAACACGTCCGTACCCGTGGAGGACCAATCGGGTGTCGAGGATGGCGGAAAACCACGTGATGCTCTCCGGTTGTCGCGTCCCTATGGAGCAGTTTGAAAAAGTTGACGAAAAAGAGCCATCCGCAGCCTCCAGGGCGCCATTTTGGAAAACTCAAAAAACCAACATGGCGGCCGCATTTGTAGAGGTAGCGATTTCGAGTCTGTTTCCTTTTTCAGGTGACGTCCGTCCGAGGCCAGCGCACGTGGTCCGACGTCGGCCCCACTCGCAGGGTGGCCTCCAGGTCGCCATCTTGGTTTCCGGTACCCCTTTGCAGAGGTGTGTTTGTTGTGTACCGGAGCGGCCCGGAGGCCGCGGAGGCAAATTCCGGCCAGCGTGCCCTTCAGGGGAAGGTACCGACTCGAGGCCAGCATAGGTGGCGCACGCATCGCGTGCATGGCGTGACGTCACGGGAGGACCGAAGTTGCCCATACGGAACATGGCGATTTTTCGTTTGGGGGCAGTGCCCCCGAAAGTTGCGATTTTTGCACTACTGACATATTCCGTCGATAGGATTCCGGGAGGGGTGTCGGCGCCTGCCAGTTTCAAAATATCAGTGTTGCCAGTTCTCGAGTTATTGAGCCTTGCACAAAGTAAACAATGAAACATGAAATCGTCGGTTCGAATAAACTCAAAACCGGTGCATTTTGGGGAAAATTTGTTGCGGGCGATTAGTCACAGAGGTAGTTTCGTCGTTCCATTTGAGGGTTATATTTCGAAATTTCCAACAGTTTCCCGTGTTGAAATGTTTGAAAATGGTGGATTTTCGATCCGTGAAAAGTATCACTTTTGGACATTTGGGGGTCTGCGGGGCCGCAATTTTTGTTGGTGAGAATATTTCGCTCTGATTTCCTATGTCACTAAGAAAGTACCTTTCTACTGACGCAAAGAGCAACTCTTCGTGCCTCCTAACGTGGACGCCATTTTGGATGAAATTTTTGGTACAATTCTCAAGGTAGAAAAGAAGTCGCGATTTTCGACTTTTGCGAATTTCTACAGGGCAAACCGTGAGAGGAAAGTATATCAACAAGTGGGTCCGCCGTATTGGTGAGGATGTCCTCTACAAGCTCATTTTTTTTAGTTGCTCTACCGTACACCAGGTGGCGCTGATGACGGTTTGAAAGAGTACGTGCAGACCGATTTTTTGGTGCAAAATTTACGTACATTGTTGCTTCCTTTTCCCGCAGAGCAATGCATATGCGACATGAAGGTATGATGTTGTATTTGGTGTACGAGCGAGGGTTGGACCTATTTACCTATGCCGTATTTGCTTTGTGTGGGTGCATTGAGTGGCGGCCATTTTCAATTTACAAATAAAGTGATTTTTGGTTTTTTTTTAATAAGTATGGGAAATTTTTCAGTTTGCAAATTTTTTGGCGAGAAAGGGCTGGATGCTATTGTTCGGCGACTAACTTGACGTTATTTGGTAAATGTCTCCTGCATACAGAAATTTATTTGGTACCTCCAGTGTCCACGGTGTGGCGCTGAGGTAGTTTCACATGCAGCTAGTGCAGGTTCGGCCGATGACGTCACAATGTCCTTTGCGGGTGTTGCATTGGGAGGGGGTGGGGCACGAAAGCACCATTTTAGTTGGATGTTGTTCTCTGCAGTTTGGTGCTTGCGCGTGCAAAAATTTCGGTACTTCAGCTTTAGTAGTTTGCGTGCAGTTCAACATCAAACGTAGCTATGCAAAAACGGTGAAAATTGCGTTGTTTCTCGCATATACGACTGACGTCACAGCGTCCACGGGTGGCGTACAACAGTAGCGTGAAGGGTGCTATTTACGAAAAAACTGAGATAGCCATTTTTTCGCAGTGTTTGAAAGTTTCGGGGAAATGAGGAAATTTTTGGTCGGGGGGCGCCCCCCTGGCCCCCAGGGCGCATCGAAATTTCAGCCATTTTTAATTTTTTAACGTATCCGTTTCGAGAGCAAAGTTGGATTTCTTCATGGATTCTCAAAGCAGGTTGGATGTTGTCCACGCACAAAAATCGGGATACTCGTTGGAGCTCCGTACGCTGCACAGCGATCGTCTGTGATGGGAACGTGCATATCCGAAAAACTGAAACATCGATTCGTACGTTCGATTAAACTCAAAACCGGTGCATTTTGGGTACAAGTCGTTGCGGGCGATTAGCTACCGAGGTATTCCGATCGTTCCATTTGAAGGTTATATTTAGAAATTTCGAACCGTTTAGTCTGTGTAACTGTTTGAAAATGGCGGATTTTTCTCACGTGAAAATTCACACTTTCGGACATTTGCGCGACTCCAGCGCCCTGTTCTACATGTCTCGGGAAAACCACTGTAGGTGGACTTCACATACCGTGGACGGGCCTACAGAATTATCGATATTTTGGATTTCCACCGGTTTCATTTTGGCCGCCATTTTCCAATCTTTCCATTTTTTCACGAAATTTCAAGTTTCGGAATTTTTGGCGGGAAAGCAGATAAAGATAGGTATAGGAAAAGGGGGGTGGGGAAGGTTGCCCGACATGTCTCCTGCATGGAGAAATTTTTTGGGTTGCTCCAGTGTTCACCGTGAGGCGCTCAGATCGTTTTGATATTTAGCTTGCAGGTTGAGGTGATGACGTCACCATGCGGTTCGCGGGCCCCCATGGGAATTTGGTGATGCGTAGAGGCCGTCATTTTGATTTGGGGTCGTAGTGTGCACCCTCCTGCGCACGTCTGCAAAATTTCCTTTCTTCACCTTTGATAGCGTAGTTGCAGTTCATGATTTAGTGAAGCTCTGCAAAAAGTTTGAAAATCGCACATTTTCTTTTGCATATACGAGTGACGTCACAGCGTCCTCCGGTGGCGTAAGACAGTAGCTTAATCTGTGCTATGTACGAAAAAACTGAGATAACCATTTTTTTCGGAGTGTTGGAAAGTTGGGGGGGAAATGTCGAAATTTTTGGTCGGGGGGCGCCCCCTGGCCCCCAGGGCGCATCGAAATTTCAACCATTTTGAATTTTTTAACGTATCCGTTTCGACAGGAAAGTCGGATTTTCCCATGTGTTCTCAAGGAAGGTTGGACGTTGTCCACGCACAAAAATCGGGATACTCGTTGGAGCTCCGTACGCGGCACAGCGATCGTCTTTGATGGGAACGTGCATATCCGAAAAACTGAAACATCGATTCGTACGTTCGATTAAACTTAAAACCGGTGCATTTTGGGTACAAGTCGTTGCGGGCGATTAGCTACCGAGGTATTCAGATCGTTCCATTTGAAGGTTATATTTCGAAATTTCGAACCGTTTCGGCTGTGTAACTGTTTCAAAATGGCGGATTTTTCTCACGTGAAAAGTCACACTTTCGGACCTTTGCGCGACTCCAGCGCCCTCTTCTACGTGTCTGAGGAAAACCACTGTAGGTGGACGTCACATACCGTGGACGGGCCTACAGAATTATCGATATTTTGGATTTCCACCGGTTTCATTTTGGCCGCCATTTTCCAATGTTTCCATTTTTTCACGAAATTTCAAGTTTCGGAATTTTTGGCGGGAAAGCAGATAAAGATAGGTATAGGAAAAGGGGGGTGGGGAAGGTTGCCCGACATGTCTCCTGCATGGTGAAATTTTTTTGGTTGCTCCACTGTTCACCGTGAGGCGCTCAGATCGTTTCGATATTTAGCTTGGAGGTTGAGGTGATGACGTCACCATGCGGTTCGCGGGCCCCCATGGGAATTTGGTGATGCGTAGAGGCCGTCATTTTGATTTGGGGTCGTAGGGTGCACCCTCCTGCGCACGTCTGAAAAATTTCCTTTCTTCACCTTTGATAGCGTAGTTGCAGTTCATGATTTAGTGAAGCTCTGCAAAAAGTTTGAAAATCGCACATTTTCTTTTGCATATACGAGTGACGTCACAGCGTCCTGCGGTGGCGTAAGGCAGTAGCTTAATCTGTGCTATGTACGAAAAAACTGAGATAGCCATTTTTTTCGGAGTGTTGGAAAGTTGGGGGGAAATGTCGAAATTTTTGGTCGGGGGGCGCCCCCCTGGCCCCCAGGGCGCATCGAAATTTCAACCATTTTGAATTTTTTAACGTATCCGTTTCGACAGGAAAGTCGGATTTTCCCATGTGTTCTCAAGGAAGGTTGGACGTTGTCCACGCACAAAAATCGGGATACTCGTTGGAGCTCCGTACGCGGCACAGCGATCGTCTGTGATGGGAACGTGCATATCGGAAAAACTGAAACATCGATTCGTACGTTCGATTAAACTCAAAACCGGTGCATTTTGGGTACAAGTCGTTGCGGGCGATTAGCTACCGAGGTATTCCGATCGTTCCATTTGAAGGTTATATTTCGAAATTTCGAACCGTTTCGGCTGTGTAACTGTTTCAAAATGGCGGATTTTTCTCACGTGAAAAGTCACACTTTCGGACCTTTGCGCGACTCCAGCGCCCTCTTCTACGTGTCTGAGGAAAACCACTGTAGGTGGACGTCACATACCGTGGACGGGCATACAGAATTATCGATATTTTGGATTTCCACCGGTTTCATTTTGGCCGCCATTTTCCAATGTTTCCATTTTTTCACGAAATTTCAAGTTTCGGAATTTTTGGCGGGAAAGCAGATAAAGATAGGTATAGGGAAAGGGGGGTGTGCAAGGTTGCCCGACATGTCTCCTGCATGGAGAAATTTTTTTGGTTGCTCCAGTGTCCACCGTGAGGCGCTCAGATCGTTTTGATACATAGGTTGCAGGTTGAGATGATGACGTCACCATGCGGTTCGCGGGCCCCCATTGGAATTTGGTTATGTGTATAGGCCGCCATTTTGTTTAAGGGTCGTAGGGTACCCTTTTTAGCGGACGCCTGCAAAATTTCCCATCTTTAGCTTTGATAGTGTACTTGAAATTCATGATTTAGTGAAGCTCTGCAAAAAGTTAGAAAACTTAATCATTTTTGTTTCTCATGAGTGTGACGTCACAGGGTCCTCGGGTGGCGTAAGACAGTAGCGTAATCTGTGCTATGTACGAAAAAACTGAGATAGCCATTTTTTCCGCAGTGTTGGAAAGTTGAGGGGAAATGTCGAAATTTTTGGTCGGGGGGCGCCCCCCTGCACCCCAGGGCGCATCGAAATTTCAGCTATTTTGGATTTTTTAACGTATCCGTTTCGACAGGAAAGTCGGATTTTTCCATGGGTTCTCAAAGCAGGTTGGACGTTGTCCACGCACAAAAATCGGGATACGCGTTGGAGCTCCGTACGCGGCACAGCGATCGTCTGTGATGGGAACGTGCGTATCCGAGAAACTGAAACATCGATTCGTAC